>NW_026781525.1:0-47500 GCF_030144855.1 Hypanus sabinus | reverse complement strand
TTCATTCCATCGAGTCTCCTCCATCATTCAATCATGGCTGATATTTTTTTGCCCCAATGCCATATTCCTGCGTCCCCTTATAGTGCTGGAAACTCGGTGCAGCAGATTGCATCTGTGGAAAAAGACACTGTGGAAGACCCAGTATCAGAACTGGGATTATGCAGGATGATGCGTGATATGCTGAACGCTTAATTGCGCAATTTGGCCCAGATCGCATCCTTGCTCATACCTATAATGGGGGTGGTACTACACACAGTGCTCTGAAAATGTAGTAAAAGTGATTATCGGGGCATTAATAGTGATCTTTCGGGAGACGAAAACGAAAAGCTCTTGAATTTATAGTAAATGGACCGTCTAGTTATTCGGGGCTCAGAATTAGTTCTATATTGTTAAGCACCTGAGCATCATTGCTCCTACGGACAAGGCGAAATTATTATTAATTTTTCTTGCGTTATTCATTACTATTTCCTGGATACCAGAGAGGCTCCCGGTGAAACTGTTTTGTCCACTCTATTGACTTTTAACATCTCCTCTATAACAGGAAGCACGATAATGTACCATATTCAATCGTGATTAATATGCATAGAATGTAATGTGGGTCGGTCTCCAATGTTCCATGTAATGACTATTTTTGCAGCTGCGTGGATCAGCCATTGCTCTGAGACGGAACTTTTCACACGGACTGAGAAAAGCACAACACCATAGATGCGTCCTCTTTTGTAAAATGCATCCATGAATATTTTAGGATTAAGACAGACAAGAGAAAAAAAACATGCTATTGATTTTAATTACTAATTAAAGGATAGGATAAAAATGCAGTACAACAAAGATAAACTTTCAGGTTTCATAAACGTTTATACGACAGTGTTTAATTCCATCTGCGCTGCAACAAAGGCTCCGTTCGCGGGAGCATTGTGGTTATGCAGACGCGCAGTTTAGAGGGAACAGTGACGGGTCTCTCTCTCCAGATATTCCCCACCTTATAACACTGCCTTGCCAGCGACAACCTGTTGTTACAAACATGCAGATCATCAACAATCAGGCCCAGATCTCATTCGTGTGCATATTCGAGATGGGTGAGGGTTTGCTTAAATGGGAAATGTTTTAAATGGCCTCTTTGTTAGGTACAACTCTATTCCAGCTCATTAATACGAATCTGTTAATCATCTGCTTGCAAGTCAAAGCACAAACACATGCAGATATGGTCAACGGGTTCAGTTGTTATTCAGGCCAAACATCTGAAGAGGAAATAAATGTGATGTAAGTGACGTTGACCGGGGAATGATCGCTGGTGCCAGACCGGGTGGTCTGAGTGTTACGGAAACTGATCAGCAGCTTGGATTCTCAAGTGTAAATCTCTCAGTTTACTGAGAATGGTCCGGAATCAAACCAAAGGAAAATCCAGTGAACAACGGTTCTAAAGGCCCTGTTAATGAGAGAGCTCAGTGAGATTGGGCAGACTGATTGAATCCGACAGGAAAGCGGCAAGAACTCAAATAACCACGCACTCCAACAGCGGAGTGCAAGAGATCCTCACTGAGCACCGAACATAGAGACCCAACACTGTCTCCTCCCGTACTTCAAAATACCCTATACTCCGTGCAGATGGACTTTAAACACCCTCCACATGTCAGATGTGGACTTGCCAGTGTTACGAAGGATGAACAGCTCTGATGGGCAGAAGGGTGCAGAGTTGCCCATCTCCCCGCCCCCCGCCTTTTGGAGAATCACAAACCGTTACTGTTGCTATGCAGTTAATGAGAGAGAGAATGTAAGAGAAAACATGCTGGAATTGGATCATCTGCTACAGATAAGAGAGAGAGATAAAGCAGGGGAATGAGACTTGTTGATCCACCATATTCTGACTTCTGAAAGACTTATGGGTTCTGAGAGGGTTGTTCACCTTGTACCATTCTGTTCATTAAAATTCCTCAGTGGACAGCTGGAGTGGGCTGGTTTGATGGACACAGTCATTCAAAATTGATGTACAACTGAAACCCCGTGAGAAGGGATAAAAGTGAGGTCTGGGGAGACTCCCTTCAGACACACCAGGAACACACTATTGAGCACTGCTTGAGTGTTGGAACCCACGTGAAGGTGTGGGGCATCGGAGACCGAACAAATGATCGGTCAGTTTAACTCACAGTGTTATAGCAGGGCCGGTGGGGGCTTGTGTGTGTGCCCACTCATGCCAGAGTGACGAGTCCACCACAGAAGGACAGAGGGGTCATACCTGAATGGCCACAACACATCGACGGATCAATAACGTAAAGGAAGGTTTGCCTGCCTGTAGCTGTTACATCTTTCTCTCTCTCTCTCTCTCTCTCTCTCTCTCTCTCTCTCTCTCTCTCTCCCTCTCTCCCTCTCTCTCCAACAATTACAACACAACGACCAACATCTACCTCAGCAAGTATGAACTGAACTGTACGTTATATTCACATATGACAATTCATTATCCACTAGACATTGATAGAGCTTGTTTATTATTGCTTATTATTATACCCACACTTTTCCGTTTAGTATTGCTAACGTGTATTATCTATATATTTGCATTATTGATATTGAGTTGTGTATTTTACTAATAAACACTGTTTGAAAATAGTACCACCAGACTCCAACGGATACTTCTTTCTCTGCTGGTTAGACACCCAGTTACGGGGTACATAACCAAATTGGGGGCTCGTCCGGGATTTGATTCAATTGGGGGGGGGGGGTGGGCAGAGAAATCGGCTATGTCCGTTATCTGATCTGTTTGCGTGAGTAACCAGACGGGAACCAGCAGAGATGGGAATAGACAAATTTATAAAGAACCCGACTTTGGGGGCATTGGAGAATGCCAGGAAGGTGGATTTGGTGAGTGTTGCAAGACGATTAAATCTCTCGGCGGTGAAATCGTCGATGAGAAAGTGGGAGATACAGAGAGCCATAGCCCAGCATTATATATCCAAGGCTGTGTTCGCGCTTGATACATTGAACCTGTTTCCTGAGAAGAAACCAGTCGATCGGGCGGCTCAGTTAGAGATAGAAAAAATAAGGTTGGAGATGGAGAAGAGGAAAATGGAGTATGAGATCCTGCTAAAGGAGTTGGAGGCGAAAAGGGAGAAAGGAAGAGCTGAGTTGGTTGAGAAGGAGAAGCAGAGGCAGAATGAACTTCAGATGAGGCAGCTGGAAGGAGGAAAGAGGAATCTGAAAGGAGGATGGAGGAGGAAGAGAAACAACGGCAGTTCGAGAGGGAGAGATGGCAACATGGGTAGCGGGGCAGATCGAGCGGAGAAGTTTAATGTAAGTAGGGAGTTTAGTTTAGTACCTCCGTTCGAGAGACGGACGTTGATAGTTACTTCTTGCATTTTGAAAAGGTGGCCGTGAATCAGAAGTGGCCCAGAGATCAGTGGGTGGCGTTGTTACAAAGTGTATTAAAAGGAAAGACTCAACAGGCATATGTGGCATTGTCCATGGAAGAGTCTGAGGATTATGAGGAAGTAAAACAGTCTATCCTTCGGGACTATGAGTTTGTACCTGAAGCGTATAGACAAAAGTTCAGAGATTTAAAGATACTGTGGAATCAGACGTATACAGAGTTTGCCTATGAGAAGGGTGTGCTCTTGGATCGTTGGTGCGCTGCAGAAAGGGTGGAGGAGGATTTCTATCGTTTAAGAGAGTTAATTCTGATTGAAGAATTTAATGGTTGTGTTTCGGATAATATCCGGATGTATCTGAACGAGAAGTCGAATAAGTCTATAACGGAATTTGCCAGGTTAGCAGATGAATATGCCGTAACCCACAAGACAAAGTTTCCCCCAAATAAGAGTTACCAGAAAGGCAGTAGAGACGGTAGAGAAAGTCCACGGGCTAAGGTAGAGAATAAGCAGGGAGCTCGTGGTAAAGATAAGGAGGAGGGCAAGCAAGCTGGCAGGAAGGTTCCTGGCTTGACCTGTTATAATTGTGGAAAGGTTGGTCATATTGCATCTAAGTGCTTTGCTCCGAAGAAGGAGACAGGAAAAGGGAAAACAGCAATCCCTACAGGATGCATTGAGTCGGTCAGCAGATCAACGAGGAAGGCAAAGGTAGATAAGAGTCCGAAAGGGCCGTCAGAAATTTATTTCGGAAGGGACGGTGTCTGTGAAGGAAGGAGAAACCCCAGTTCCAGTGAGAATCTGGAGGGATACTGGGGATGACCAGTCATTGATCCTAAGTAAGGTGGTGGATTTCGGTCCAGAAACTGGAGAGGTGGTATTAAGAGGCATAGGAAAAGGGACAGAAGCTGTACCTTTGCACAGGATCATTTTACAATGTGACCTGGTATCTGGACCTGTCGAAGTAGGGGTGCGTTGAGAATTACCGAGAGACGGCGTGGACGTCCTTCTTGTAATGATTTAACAGGTGGTGACGTGTGTTCAGCAGTGAAGCTGACAAGCAAGCCTGTGAGTGCTGAGGACTCGGCCCTAAATTCTAAGATCTACCCCGCATGCGCAATCACTCGCAGCATGTCGAGAAAGGCGGCTGAGAAAGAAGACAGTTTAAATGAGTCCACTGTTGATTTGGCTGAGACGTTTTTACCGACCCTGTATCTAGAGGGGTTAGGGGATGGTAAATCGGAGAATAGGGAGGTGAAAGAAGGTAAAGGAGAGGAGGTAGATTTAACCTTTGCCAAGAGGGAATTTTTACAGGCACAGAGTAAGGATGAGAAACAGATGAGGCAGTTAGAAGGTCCGGGGTTGGACACGGGTGATCTGTCTGGCTTGACAGAACTGTTTGAAGAAGTTGAAAAATTTAAATGTGTTCCCGATAATGATATAAGGGCAGTCCTAGATGAAAAGGATGCCATTACCTTGAAGGAGTCTGCTGGGTTAGCAGATGGAGTTGTTTTAACCCGCAGGGTTGAGTTTACTCCGGATAGGAATTGCCCAGAAAGTAACTGGGAGGATCAGGGGAACTTAGAATTTGAAAAGGGGATTAGTATTGGAAGCCTAGAAGAGGCAGACGTCCCGTTTGCTTGTGTTCAGGTTGTTGAAGTACCTGTGGAGTCACAGGATACTGAACCTAATGTTGAAGCTCAGAAAAAGTCTGAGGTATCTGATTCAGTTGACAAGGAATGCAGTCCTTTTGGGTCAGATGGACTAGGTTTAGTGAAGAAAGGGTTAAACTTGGTACCAGTGGAAAGTGAGAATTCTCAGTTGTTTGTATTAGAAGATGTGTTAAAAGTTAGTGAGGAGATGAAAGCTGGTGATGTGAATATTATTGAAGGAGAAGGGAAAGGTGTTGTTCCTAAATTGAATAAAGAAAATTTACTGTCTGGATTGGTTTGAGAAGCAGTAACCAGGCTGAAGGAAAAATCGCTTGTTAACAAGGTGCCTGTGAATCTATTACAGTTTGTTTTGGAATTTGAAGGTGAACAACTGCCTGATGTTATTCAAGGAGGTGATTTGGAGAGACTGAACCAAAAGTGTTGGTTGGACAAAGGGGGATCACTTGCAGATGTTAAAATGAAAACTAATAGAATGAAGGTCCTGAAGATAGAATTAATGACTTGCTCAGAAATAAATAAGTGTGTGGAAGTTCAGAGAATGGGCTAAGTTTGGAAAACATTGGTGATAAGATAAATCCTATGAAAGGAGTATGTGAAGGCCTATTCCACACTGGTGAGCAAGCTAACCACGTGAGAGTTCAGTGGAAAAGGGGCAATGGTTGACCATGTCTCTGGACCTGATGAAATTTCAGTGGAAATGATACAAGCCCCGGAAGATCTGGGCATGGATATTCATTTTGAAGAGTTTAATGGCATATATGAGTCTGGTGTATTGCCCGACGATCTCTTGAAATCAGTATTTATAACTCTGCCTAAAATTCCTGGAACTATTGACTGCGAAAATTATAGAACAATCAGTCTGATGAGTCACATAATAAAGATTTTGTTGATAATTGTTCTGAGTCGAATTAAAAACAAGTTAAGGCCAGAAACTACTGAACTGCAATATGGGCTGATGGAGGATAGAGGAACAAGGAACGCAATTTTCATACTACGAATGCTTTCAGAAAGGGCAATTGAGTGTCAAATTGATGTCTTTTCATTTTTTATTGATTTCACTAAAGGATTCGACAAAGTGTAACATGAAAAACTTTTTCAAATTCTCATTTAACTAAACATTGACGGAAGGGACCAGTAACTTATTCAAAATTTATACTGGAATCAAACAGTGGCTGTAAAAATTGATGATAATATAAGCAGTTAGACTAAAATTCAAAGGGGAGTTAGAGATGCGTTGCCCCACCGGAATTACTTAATATTTATACTGAAAAGATTCTCAGAGAAATAGAAGACCTAGATGGGATAAAAATTGGAGGTGTTTGCATCAACAATATAAGATATGCAGACGATATCCCCCTAATAGCAAGTGCAGCAGAAGACTTACAAATCCTCCCAGACAAATTAGTACAAACAAGTGCAGATTTTGGTCTAACCATCAACGGTATAATAAAACACATATATGGAAATATAAAAAGGGCAGGATACTCCCAACTGCCAATTGTCCATCGGTAACCAAGCGATTGAACAAAAGATCGGCTTTAATTACCTTGGTAGCTTTATATCACAAGATGCGAGAAGTAAAGTAGAAATAAAAAGAAGAATTGCCATTGCCAAAACCAACGTCCAAAAATGAATAAAAACACAAAATGCTGGCAGAACTCAGCAGGCCAGACAGCATCTATGGGTGGAGGTAGTGATGACGTTTCGGGCCGAAACCCTTCATCCTTCTACCTCCTCCCATAGATGCTGTCTGGTCTGCTGAGTTCTGCAAGCATTTTGTGTTTTTATTTACTTCCAGCATCTGCAGATTCACTCGTGTTTCCAAAAAAATGAAACCCATTTTTACCAACAGACACATTTCTATGAAAACAAGGCTTAGGCTACTAAAGTGTTACATCTGGTCAATCTTTCTGTATGTTTCCGAAACATGGACTGTAACACCTGAACTCCAAAAAAACTTAGAAGCAACAGAAATGTGTTTTTATTTAGAAGAATGCTGAAAATATCATACAGAGATAGGGTAACTAATGAGGCGGTACTCCAACGTGCACATGCAAAAAGATCTTTAATGAGAACATTCCTGGACCATGTCATCAGAAAGGGCGAAATAGAATGCTTTACATTGCAAGGCCCTATGCCTGGGAATCGCGGAAGAGGAAGACAAAGAAGAAAATATATGGACACTGTGAAAGAACTAACAGATCTAAGTGTGCGAGATATCATTGACGCTGTGAGGAGTCATTAGATGTGGAGACCCATGATCGCCCAAGCGTGTAACGCGTAAGGCACATGCAGAAGAAGTATCAATGTCAGCCTCATATGTCCAGACACTCCTGTGATTAACGTCACTTTATGGACAGACAATCAATCGTTTTAAACTATCATACTTTATGTATTGTGTTTAGTTTATTATTGTGGTCTCTATAATTATTTATTTTCTGTCTTGCTTTGGATCCAGTGTATGAATTATTTTGTTCTCTTTTACCCTTCATTACTAGAATGACATCAATCATTTTTGAATCTTGAATCCTGGGGAAAATGCTACGACCAACCTCATTATTTATATTCCATCTTGATTTCATGAACTCCTACAATGTCACCCTCATTCTCATCTGAACTAAAGATCCAGCTCAGCCAAATGCTTCCTATGACTCGGCCCTGTAGTCCAGGCAACATCTTCAGCAATCTCTTCTGCACCCTCTCCAGCTTGATAATATATTTACTACAGTAGGGTGAACACAACGGTACATAATACTCTGTGTAGCCATGTACATTCATATACAAATCAATGGCATGAATAATAAATTACGGAGATCTCAACACTGACACTTCCATCCCACTCGTCACAGACCTCCATTCGTTAGAACCATCTACATTCATCCCCCTCTCCTTCTTGTTCTCTTGCCCGGTGTGAATCCTCCTCGCCAGCCCCCTGTGAATCCCACGTGACCGAACCTCCCCGATCAGCTGCCATGCAGGATCTTGTTACAGACTTTACCAAAGTTCAGATGAACAACATCACTGCCCAACTTCACCTAACGCCCTAGTTCATTCTTAAATAATCTCCAAAATACTTGACAGATATGATATCCTATTGGACAGTGTTGACGGTGATTTCCCCATAACCAATGCCCAACCGCCCGGGATTTCAGCTTCACTGCAGACTGAGAAAATTCCGATCCCAGCTGCAGAATTACCAGCCTGGACTGTAGCCCGTTTTCTGGCAATTTCATATCATCAGATTCATCAGCCCAATATTATCACCCATACAAAGACGCCTTGGTGCCAGCAATTTGCCGTGGAGTTCCTGCCATTTCCGATTCACAATCTAAGGTGGAATTGGAACCTAATGACCCTCTGCCGGGGCCGGTGCTCAGGCTGGTTCCCCGGTCTGTATAGAGGATGTGGATACACTTCAGCCTGACCCCAGCAGCTAAACAGAGCACATTTGATCTCTATGTCATCGCTGCGTGGGATCTTGCCCAGCAGAGCGGGCTGCCATGTTTCCTGCAGTGTAGCAGGAAAAAAATGTAAAATTATTAAGTAGAAAATGCTGGGAGCTCAGTACATCAGACTACGTCTCTGAAAGGACAAATGGTGGAAGACCCAGTTCCAGAACTGAGACTGTCCAAGATGCTGCCGATCTGCTGAGCGTCTCCAGTATTTTCCCTTCCTTACTTTAAATTTCCTGCAACTGTAGTATTTTCTCCCTCTTCATTTTAATGCACAGATAGTAACTGATTGCCACCCTGAACTGTAAATGCCACCCCACCCCAAACAATTTGTTAGTTCTGAGTTCATTCTGACGCTGGTGTAACACATCCCACACAGTCAATGCTCACAGCATCCTTTCCTCCCTCCATCACTCTGTTACATTTGCTCCCGAGGCCAATGTCTCTACGCTGAGAGGCGGTGACCACAGAGCGATAAAAAGTGCAACACTTGCTGCAGCTCTGACGGGTCGTTACCCTGGAAACAGAGGAAGTGGCTCAACTAAAATAACCGAAAAAGGAAATAACAAACTCAACATCAGATGCTATGAGTTCCATTATGACAAAGATTAACACTGCAGCCATTTTGTAAAGGTGAATCTAAAATTGAAATGGTTGCTTTTACCCTGCCACGTGTTGTGTCCAACTAAACCTCTGGTATTCCGAGCGAACAATAACTAACTAACTAAATAAATAAATAAATAAACAAACAGACAGGCACACAAATAAATAACTAAATAATTAGAAAGGGGCAATACTAAACTTCACAATGAAGACAAAGATTAGAAGAGAGATTGCTGAAATATAACATTGCAGCATTGGGATACAGGCTGGACAAACATTGAGCAAGCAGGTTGATATATATATCATTGAGCTGGTGGCATACAGGCAGGACAGAGATTGAACTAGAAGGTTGATATATATTATTGAGGTGGTGGGATACATGCTAGACAGAGGTTGAACAAGTAGGTTGATATATATCATTGTGCTGGTGGCATACAGACTGGACAGAGGTGGAACAAGATGGTTGATATATATCATTGAGCTGGTGGCATACAGGCTGGACAAACATTGAGGAAGGCGGTTGATATATATCATTGAGGTAGTGGGATACAGACTGGACAGAGGTTGAACAAAATGGTTGATATATATCATTGAGGTAGTGGGATACAGGCTGGACAGAGGTTGAACAAGATGGTTGATACATATTGAGGTAGTGGGATACAGGCTGGACAGACGTTGAACAAGATGGTTGATATATATTATTGAGGTGGTGGGATACAGGCTGGACAGAGATTGAACAAGATGTTGATATATATCATTGAGGTGGTGGGATACAGACTGGACAGAGGTTGAACAAGATGCTTGATATATATCATTGTGGTGGTGTGATACAGGCTGGACAGATTTTGAACAAGATGGTTGATATATATCATTGAGGTAGTGGGATACAGACTGGACAGAGGTTGAACAAGATGGTTGATATATATTATTGAGGTGGAGGGATACATGCTAGATAGAGGTTGAACAAGTAGGTTGATATATATCATTGTGCTGGTGGCATACAGACTGGACAGAGGTTGAACAAGATGGTTGATATATATCATTGAGGTCGTGGGATACAGGCTGGACGGAGGTTGAACAAGATGGTTGATATATATCATTGAGGTAGTGGGATACAGGCTGGACATAGGTTGAACAAGAAGGTTGATATATATTATTGAGGTGGTGGCATACAGACTGGACAGAGGTTGAACAAGATGGTTGATATATATTATTGAGGTGGTGGCATACAGACTGGACAGAGGTTGAACAAGTAGGTTGATATATATCATTGTGCTGGTGGCATACAGACTGGACAGAGGTTGAACAAGATGGTTGATATATATCATTGAGGTCGTGGGATACAGGCTGGACGGAGGTTGAACAAGACGGTTGATATATATCATTGAGGTAGTGGGATACAGGCTGGACATAGGTTGAACAAGAAGGTTGATATATATCTGGATCTTACTGTCCTGTCTGAACGGGGAAAGATGAAACTTCTCATACACGTGGAGCAGTGTCCCGAGGGTGCGATGGCTTAATTTAACCCTCTGTCTGCAAGAACACACCGGGTCGAACGGCCGCTTCCAGTGTGCTGGAAATATGTAAAACAATTATCGTCTCCAAGCGTCGATCCAGTTGAAGTTTGGATCCGATAGCGGGCCGGGTGATGGAGGTAAAGTTCACCAGGTACATCTTAATGGATGGGTTCAGTCTCGGCATCACCACCTCATCCCGGACCTGGGACCAGAACACCAGGGGCTGAGCGGCGGCTCACCTCTGGCGGTTCGGTGTGAAGGTCCCATAACCCGGACCGACAACGACAGGTTGTATCCAGGAAGCGGGACGAGGCCGCCAGTTCGAGGAAGTTAACGGGACTCTCTGCCCAACATGAGGTTCCCCGCCCCCGGGATCGACTTCAGTACTCACCGATGGGAAATTGTCGGTTGCGTTCAACCCCAGTGACCGGCCTCAAAACTGACCGATGAGAACTTCATCAATTTGTCCGGAGAGCAGCGAGATCCGTCCACCGGCTCCCCACAGACGATCAGCTTCAACAGAGAACGGAAAGAAAACCCCGCCCATCCGGAGACTGTGAGAGCGGGGGCGGGGCCTCGGAAGCAAAAACCTGAGATGCTGCAGATCTGCGTTTGAAATGGGAGCGAGAAACCGGTGACTCTGCTCCTCGCCCCTCACACACTGTCCGACCTACCTGCCGCATTCCCCACATTATTCCATATTTACACCAGCTACGTTTTTAGTGTTTTCCTCTGGATCTTTCCCGTCCCCATGGCACCATCTTCCGGTTCTCAGAGTTAAGGGTTCGATTCCCATCCCGGTACGACATACAATTCCCACCCGGAAAGGAATTGTGCAGGTTTCATTGAAATCACTTCTATGTTTATAAACAGTTTTTTTTTCTATTCACATTCCTCCGGAGCCTCACTGGACAGGAACACTGAAACATCAAGTGAAAAACAGCAGGAGGAGGCCATTCAGCCCCTCTAACCATCAACAAGATGGCGGCTGCTCTCCCATCTCAGCCACATGTTTCTGTCCGATCCATATTTCCTCCATCCCTTCCGTCTCCACACATCTGCCGGCCTTTTTTTTTTGTGAAAACGATCACTAAGGTGTTGCTCCTCCACCCTGAGGGCGGTCTGATCGAAACGTCGGATTGGGAATCAGAATTAAACCGTTTGGCCACTGCAAAGTCCCCCTTGTGGCAGATGATACAGAAATGCTAAAAATAATGGTCTCCCAGTTTATGGCGGGTCTCACCAGTGTGAAGGAGGCCGCATCGAGAGCACGGGACACAATAGATGACCCCAGCAATAGATTCGCAGATGAAGCGTTGCCTCATCCGGAAGGACTGCTTTGTGTCTCTGAATGGAGGTGAGGGAGGAGGGGTACGGCAGGTGTAGCACTTAGGCTTATGCAGGGATAAGTATCTGGAAGAAGATTAGTGAGGAGGGATGAATGAACAAGGGAATTGTGGAGAGAGTGATCCCTGTTGAACCCTGTTTGTGACTTCCTAAACTGATTTGCATGGATGCAATCCCTACATTCATTAGTTATCTCTTTACTGCGATAGAAACGTTATATATTCCATACAGTGAATGCTCAAGGCATCCGGGCACCCACACCGGCTCCTGAGGTCACTGAGGGGCGGTGACCAGAGAGCGATAAATATGTTCAACACTCTGGAGCTCTGCTGGGCTTTTGGAGGTGATGGAGGAACGGGCTCAGCAGAGCTAACTGAAAATAGGAAGTAAGGAATTCAACTTCACATGCCCTGTTTCATGAATTTATGAACATTTGGAGAGGCATAACATGATCAGGAATAGTCAGCTTGGCTTTGTCAAGGGCAGCTCGTGCCTTACCGGCCTGATTGAATTTTCTGAGGATGTGACTAAACACATATATGGAGGTAGAGCAGTTGATGTCGTGAATATGGATTTCAGCAAGGCACTTGATAAGGTACCCCATGCAAGGCTTATTAAGAAAGTAAGGAGGCATGGGATCCAAGCGGACTTTGCTTTGTGGATTCAGAAACGGCTTTGCCCACAGAACGCAAAATTGTTTGTAGATGGGTCATATTCTGCCTGGACGTCGCTGACTAGTGCTGTTCCTCAGGGATCTGTTCTGGCACCACTTTTCTTCGTCAGTTTTATAAAGGACCTGGATGAGGAAGTGGAGGGATAGGTCAGTACATTTACTGATGACACAAAGGTCAGAGGTATGGTGGATAGTGTGGAGAGCTGTCGAGGTGATAATAGGACCTCGATTGGAAGCGAAACTGGGCTGACAAGTGGAAGATGGAGTCTGACCCAGACAAGTGTGAGGTGGTTCACTTTAGAAGGTAAATACGATGGCAGAATATAGTATGAATTGTAAGACTCTTGGCAGTGTGGAGGATCAGAGGAATCTTGGGGTCTGATTTCATTTGCGCAGACTGACTGTGTGGTTCAGAAGGCATACGGTGTATTGGCCTTCATCAACCTTGTGATTCAGTTCAAGTGCCAAGAGGTAATGTTACTGCTATATAAGACCCTGGTTAGTCCCCACTTGGAGTACTGTGCTTGGAGTGCAGTTCTGTTCGCCTCACTACAGGAAGGGTGTGGAAGCTATAGAAAGGGTGCAGAGGAGATTGACAAGGATTTCTCTGGATTGTGGAGCATGCCTTATGAGAACAGGATGAGTGAACTTGGCCTTTTCTTCTTGGACAGATGGAGGATGAGAGGTGACCTAATAGAGGTGTATAAGATGATGAGAGGCATAGATCGTGTGGATAGGCAGAGGCTTTTTCTCAGGGCTGAAATGGCTAACACGAAAGGGCACAGTTTTAAGATGCTTGGGGAGAAGTTACAGAGGCAATGTCAGGGGTAAGTTCTTTAGGCAGAGAGTGGTGAGTGCGTGGAATGGGCTGCCGGCGACGGTGGTGGAGGCGGATACATCAGGGCCTTTAAAGAGACTTTTGGATAGGTACATGGAGATAAAAAGAAGAGGCTGGTGGTTAACCCTAGGAGATCTCTAACGTATGTTCATGTTTGGGAGAGCACTGTTGGACGAAGGGCCTGTGTATTATGCTATGGGTTCTCTATGTTTCTCTGATTCTATGTTCTCAGTTCATTCCATACAGCCAATGCTCACAGCATCCTTTCCTCCCACTATCACTCTGTTACATTTGCTCCCGAGGCCACTGTCTCTACGCTGAGAGGCGGTGACCACAGAGCGATAAAAACATTGTGCAACTCTTCTTGCAGCTCTGGTGGGCCGTTACCCTGGAAACGGAGGAAGTGGCTCACCGAAAATAACCGAAAAGGGAAATAACAAACTCAACATCGTATGCTGCGAGTATAATTTTGAAAAAGGTTAACACTGCAGCCATTTTGAAATGAAGAATCTAAAATTGTAAAGTCTGCTTTTAACATGCTGTATTCAATAATCCTCTGATAGTTCTGGCTAACAAAAATGACAATAGCTAGCGATCAATAATATATTAAACTCTGCCGGAAATATATCCAGTGACAGCCCCAATCACCATCTGTTGCAACAAACTCCACAGATCGACCACTCTTTGGCTGGAGAAGTTTCTCTCAGTTTTAAAGGGAAGATTGATTATTCCGCTCTATCAATCCCCCACATAATTTAAATACGTCTATAAAGTCCCCCTCAACCTTATACGCTCCAAATAATAAAGACCTAACTTGTTCAACCTTTCGCTGTAACTTAGGTGCTGAAACCCAGGTAACATTCTAGTAAATCTCCTCTGTATTCTGTTTATTTTGTTGCCATCATTCCTATGATTCGCTGACCAGAACTGTACACAATACTCCAAATTCGTACTCACCAATGCCTTGTACAATTTTAACATTACATCTCAACTCCTATACTCAATGCTTTGATTGATAAAGGCCAGCATAACAAAAGCTTTCTTCGCCACCCTATCCACATGAGATTCCACCTTCAGGGAACTATGCACCATTATTCCTAGATCACTCTGTTCTATCGCATTCCTCAATGTCCTACCATTTACCATGTATATCCTATTTGGATTATTCCTACCAGAATGAAGCACCTCACACTTATCAGCATTAAACTTCATCTGTCATCTTTCGGCCCACTCTTCTAACTGGCCTAAATCTCCCTGCAAGCTTTGAAAACCTACTTCATTATCCACAACGCCACCTATCTTAGGATCATCTGCATATTTACTAATCCAATTTACCATCTCATCATCCAGATCGTTACTGTACATGTCAATCATTGGACCCAGTAGAGATCCCTGTGGCACATCACTCGTCACCGGCCTCCAAACTGACAAACAGTTATCCACCACTACTCTCTGGCATCTCCCATCCAGCCACAGTTGAATCCCCTGCTCTCAATGGAAAAAAGCCTATCCACGTCAACACGGTGTCAAACATTAGATATAGAGGCAAGTGATTGGGGTTGAGAGGTGTAACGAATCAGCTACGATGGAATGGTGAAGCATCCTGCGGGGGCCGAATGGCCAAATTATTCTCCTGTGTCACATGGTCTTCCCGATCTCTCCCGATTCCTCTGATACCTAATAAGATCTCTCTTAACCCTGATCCCTCTGTCCCACGGTCTTTCCGAGCCGATTTGTTACATGTGAGGAAGTCCTTTTCGGTGTTCTGCCAATTCTCCTCTATCACAGACTGCGTTTGTTATTAACTTTTGCTAATCACAACGATTTACTCACGTTTAACAGGGACTGGTTCTGGGCGATCGATCTGTTTACAGTGATCTGAAGAGGTAAGTGAGCAGAAGATGAGGCTGTCGATGCCAAGTATAACTTGCAAAGGGAACACATTCATTATTGTCAAGCCGATGAGTTGAGCAGAGCCCCGGCTGTGAGTGATTCCAAGTAACCCAGTGATTAACAGATGAGAGACATGTAACACTGTGGGACTGGGGTCAGGCGGCGACGGGCAGCAAGTCATTGCTATTCAGAGGAATAATTGTCGTGGGTGGATGATCATGTTTGACAAATCTTAATGAATTTTTTGAAGAGGTTGCTAGGAAAGTTGACGAGGGCAAAGCAGTGGATGTTGTCTATATGGACTTCAGTAAGGCCTTTGACAAGGTTCCACACGGAAGGTTAGTTCGGAAGTTTCAATCGTTAGGTATTAATACTGAAGTAGTGAAATGGGTTCAACAGTGGCTGGATGGGAGATGCCAGAGTGTAGTGGTGTCTGGTTGGAGGCCGGTGACAAGTGGTGTGTCTCAGGGATCTGTACTGGGTCCAGCGTTGTTTGTGATATGTATTAATGATCTGGATGATGGGGTGGTAAATTGGATTAGTAAGTATGCAGATGATCCTAAGATAGGTGGCGTTGTGGATAATGAAGTAGTTTCTCAATGCTAGCAGAGAGATTTAGGCCAGTTGGAAAATTGGGCTGAAAGATGGCAGATGCTGATAAGTGTGAGGTGCTACCATTTGGTAGGAATAATGAAAAAATAGGACATACATAGTAAATGGTCGGGCATTGAGGAATGCAGTAGAACAGAGTGATCTAGGAATAATGGTGCATAGCTCCCTGAAGGTGGAATCTCATGATAGGGTGGTGAAGTAAGCTTTTGGTATGCTGGCCTTTATAAGTCGGAACATTGAGTACAGGAGTTGGGATGTAATGTTAAAATTCTGCAAGGATTTGGTGAGGCCAAATTTGGAGTATTGTGTATAGTTCTGGTCACCGAATTATAGGGAAAAGGTCAACAAAATAGAGAGAGTACAGAGGAGATTTACTAGAATGTTACCTGGGTTTCAGCACTTAAGTTACCGAGAAAAGTTGAACAAGTTAGGTTTTTATTCTTTGTTGCGCAGAGGGTTGAGGGGGGACTTGATAGAGGTATTTAAAATTATGTGGGGGATAGATAAAGTTGACTTGGATATGCTTTTTCCATTGAGAGTAGGGGAGATTCAAACAAGAGGACATGAGTTGAGAGTTAAGCGGCAAAAGTTTAGGAGTAGCACGAGGGGGAATTTCTTTACTCGGAGAGTGGTAGCTGTGTGGAACGAGCTTCCAGTAGAAGTGGTAGAGGCAGGTTCGGTATTGTCATTTAGAGTAAAATTGGATAGGTATATGGACAGGAAAGGAATGGAGGGTTACGGACTGAGTGCGGGTCAGTGGGACTAGGAGAGAGTAAGCGTTCGGCACGGACTAGAAAGGCCGAGATGGCCTGTTTCCGTGCTGTAATTGTTATATGGTTATATGGATTTTAGAAAGGCATTTTATAAGGTTCCCCATGCAAGGCATATTGAGAAAATAAGGAGGCATGGGATCCAAGGCGACATTGATTTGTGGATCCAGAACTGGCTTGCCCACAGAAAAAGTGGTTGTAGACGGGTCATATTCTGCATGGATGTCGGGGACCATTGGTGTGCATCCGGCAACTGTTCTGGGACCCCTGAATGTTATAAATGACCTGAATGGGGAAGTGGAGGGATGTGTTAGTAAATTTGATAATGACAAAGAGTGAGGGTATTGTGGATAGTGTGGAGGGCTGTCAGAGGTTACAGCGGGGCATTGATAGGATGCAAAACAGGGCTGAGAAGTGGCAGACGGAGTTCAACCCAGATAAGTTAAAAGCGGTTCATTTTGGTCGGTCAAATATGATGGCAGAATATAGTAGTAATGGTAAGACTCTTGGCAGTGTGGAGGATCAGAGGGATCTTGGGGTCCGAGTCCATAGGACACTCAAAGCAGCTGCGCAGGTTGACTCTGTGGTTAAGAAGGCTTACGGTGTATTGGCCTTCATCAATCGTGGGGTTGAGTTTAAGAGCCGAAAGGTAATGTTGCAGCTATATAGGGCCCTGGTCAGACCCCACTTGGAGTACTGTGCTCAGTTCCGGTCGCCTCACTACAGGAAGGATGTGGAAACCATAGAAAGGGTGCGGAGGAGATTTACAAGGATGTTGCCTGGATTGAGTTTAGGAGCCGAGGGGTAATGTTACAGCTCTATAGGACCCTGGTCAGACCCCACTTGGAGTACTGTGCTCAGTTCTGGTCGCCTCACTACAGGAAGGACGTGGAAACCAGAGGAAGGGTGCGGAGGAGATTTACAAGGATGTTACCAGGATTGAGTTTAGGAGCCGAGAGGTAATGTTACAGCTCTATAGGACCCAGGTCAGATCCCACTTAGAGTACTGTGCTCAGTTCTGGTCGCCTCACTACAGGAAGGATGTGGAAACCATAGAAAGGGTGCAGAGGAGAGTTACAAGGATGTTGCCTGGATTGAGTTTAGGAGCCGAGGGGTAATGTTACAGCTCTATAGGACCCTGGTCAGACCCCACTTGGAGTACTGTGCTCAGTTCTGGTCGCCTCACTACAGGAAGGACGTGGAAACCAGAGGAAGGGTGCGGAGGAGATTTACAAGGATGTTACCAGGATTGAGTTTAGGAGCCGAGAGGTAATGTTACAGCTCTATAGGACCCAGGTCAGAACCCACTTAGAGTACTGTGCTCAGTTCTGGTCGCCTCACTACAGGAAGGATGTGGAAACCATAGAAAGGGTGCAGAGGAGAGTTACAAGGATGTTGCCTGGATTGAGTTTAGGAGCCGAGGGGTAATGTTACAGCTCTATAGGACCCTGGTCAGACCCCACTCGGAGTACTGTGCTCAGTTCTGGTCGCATCACTACAAGAAGGATGTGGAAGCCATAGAAATGGTGCAGAGGAGAGTTACAATGATATTGCCTGGATTGGGGAGGATGGCGTATGAGAATAGGTTGAGTGAACTCGGCCTTTTCTCCTTGGAGCGACGGGGGATGAGAGGTGACCAGATGGAGGGGTATAAGAAGATGAGAGGCATTGATCGTGTGGATAGTCAGAGGCTTTTCCCGGGGCTGAAATGGTCGCCACAAGAGGACACAGGTTTAAGGTGCTGGGGGGCAGGTACAGAGGAGATGTCAGGGGTAAGTTTTTCACTCAGAGAGTGGTGAGTGTGTGGAATGGGCTGCCGGAGACGGTGGTGGAGGCGGATACGACAGGGGCTTTTAAGAGGCTTTTGGACGGGTACATGGAGCTTAGGTAAATAGAGGGCAATGGGTAAGCCCGGTGATTTCTAAGGTTGGTAGATGCTAAGCACAACTTTGTGGGTCGGAGAGCCTGGATTGTGATGTGGGCGTTCCATGTTTCTATGTTTTCCAATCCCATGTCAATCTTACTAATGATTTAATGCCATGCTTTACCAGCGGAGCCACGCCGTACTCTTTGTCTGCTCTCTGATGGAACATGTCACCTTCCATGTCCCAGTCCTCTCGAAGCTGTAAACAGGGATGAGAAGATGAAACACAAGCAGGAACTGCAGAATACGACAGTTGCTGAAAAGTTGCACGGTTATTGAGAGACAGAGCTTCCGAGACAGACAGGTGATGTTGGAACAGTTTGATGGACGCTCATGATTTATCTACCAATCCTCTCCAAACGAAAGCGGCCATTGCCGTCCCAACCTGCAAATTCACCAGGACGGCATCCTGCATGAGGACGCCCCATTCCCTTGGCTCCTCAGGTTTTAGTTCTTCTCTCCAGTAGGCAGATGGTCTACGCTTTCAGTCTTCACAACTGACGGGAATGCATCCACACCCCCAATGCCACTACCGTCCCCGCCTGCAAGAGGGGCTTCCGGCCGCTGGATCTCACTGACCGCGTTCAGGATCTGGTGCCGGGGCTGAATGAACTCCGGCCCCCTCTAGTGGCGGCGAGGTGGATTGACAGCTGATGCAGACGGCCAGTGCAAGGGCGAACACAACGAGAGGAATCACGGATACTTCGGCAACTCGAACCAAACTAAACATCTCTTACAAAGATCACACCTAAATAAACTAACAAGAGCTGAGGCAATCAACACAGAGTCCTGAAGGAGTGAAATTGCTCACGGTAAGCGGCTTGAGTTTCACCAGACGAGGAACCAGAGCGAAGAGGAGATGGCACCGGCCGCTCAGCTACACCCGGGATCACGAAGGAATTCAGACCCGCTCAGAAAATATAGGTGTACAGAACAACCCGTAATCCCTAAAGGGGTCATCGACAATCCACTCTCACTGGGTCCTCTGGACCTAGACTCCCCCACTACAGGAAACATCCTTTCCACATCCACTCTCTCTGTGTCCTCTGGTCCTAGACTCCCCCACTACAGGAAACATCCTCTCCACATCCACTCTATCTGTGTCCTCTGGTCCTAGACTCCCCCACTCTAGGAAACATCCTCTCCACATCCACTCTATCTGTGTCCTCTGGTCAGAGACTCCCCCACTATAGGAAACATCCTCTCCACAACCACTCTATCTGTGTACTCTGGTACCAGACTCCCCTACAACAGGAAACATCCTCTCCACATCCACTCTCTCTGTGTCCTCCGATCCTAGACTCCCCCACTAGAGGAAACATCCTCTCTATATCCACTCGGTCTGTGTCCTCTGGTCCTAGACTCCCGCACTACAGGAAACATCCTCTCCACATCCACTCTATCTGTGTCCTCTGATCCTAGACTCGCCCACGATAGGAAACATCCTCTCCATATCCACTCTATCTGTGTCCTCTGGTCCTAGACTCCCGCACTACAAGAAACATCCTCTCCACATCCACTCTATCTCTGTTCTCAGGTCCTAGACTCCCGCACTACAGTAAACATCCTCTCCACATTCACTCTATCTGTGCCCTCTGGACATAGACTCCCCCATTATAGGAAACATCCTCTCCACATCCACTCTATCTGTGTCCTCTGGTCCTAGACTCCCCCACTACAGGAAACATCCTCTCCACATCCACTCTATCAGTGTCCTGTGGTCCTAGACTCCCCACTATAGGAAACATCCTCTCCACATCCACTCTATCTGTGTCCTCTGGTCCTAGACTCCCCCATTATAGGAATCATCCTCTCCACATCCACTCTATCTGTGTCCTCTTGTCCTAGACTCCCCCACTACAGGAAACATCCTCTCCACATCCACTCTATCTGTGTCCTCTGGTCCTAGACTCCCCCACTACAGGAAACATCCTCTCCACATCCACTCTATCAGTGTCCTGTGGTCCTAGACTCCCCACTATAGGAAACATCCTCTCCACATCCACTCTATCTGAGTCCTCTGGTCCTAGACTCCCCCACTATAGTAAACATCCTCTCCACATCCACTCTATCTGTGTCCTCAGGTCCCGGACTCCCCCACTATAGGAAACATCCTCTCCACATCCACTCTGTCTGTGTCCTCTGGTCCTAGACTCCCCCACTACAGGAAACATCCTCTCCACATCCACTCTATCTGTGTCCTCTGGTCCTAGACTCCCCCACTACAGGAAACATCCTCTCCACATCCACTCTATCAGTGTCCTGTGGTCCTAGACTCCCCACTATAGGAAACATCCTCTCCACATCCACTCTATCTGTGTCCTCTGGTCCTAGACTCCCCCATTATAGGAATCATCCTCTCCACATCCACTCTATCTGTGTCCTCTTGTCCTAGACTCCCCCACTACAGGAAACATCCTCTCCACATCCACTCTATCTGTGTCCTCTGGTCCTAGACTCCCCCACTACAGGAAACATCCTCTCCACATCCACTCTATCAGTGTCCTGTGGTCCTAGACTCCCCACTATAGGAAACATCCTCTCCACATCCACTCTATCTGTGTCCTCTGGTCCTAGACTCCCCCATTATAGGAATCATCCTCTCCACATCCACTCTATCTGTGTCCTCTTGTCCTAGACTACCCCACTACAAGAAACATCCTCTACACATCCACTCTATCTGTGTCCTCTGGTCCTAGACTCCCCCACTACAGGAAACATCCTCTCCACATCGACTCTATCAGTGTCCTCTGATCCCATACTCCCCAAATATAGATTCCCAGACAGCTACCACTCTCTGAGTAGATATTCCCCCCTCGTGTTACCCTTAAACGTTTGCTCCCTCTCTCTCAACTCATGTACTCTTGTGTGAATCTCCCCTATTTTGAGTGGAAAAAGCCTATCCACGTCAACTCCATCTATCACCCTCTGTATTTTAAATACCTCTATCAAGACCCCCTTAACCCACTACGCTACTATGAATCGAGACCTATCTTGTTCAACCTTTCCCTGTAACTTAGGTGCTGAAAACCAGGTAACATTCTAGTAAATCTTCTCTGTATTCTCTCCAATTTGTTGACATCTTGCCTCTAATTCAGTGACGAGAACTGTACACAATACTCCAGATTCGGCCTCACTAATGCCTTCTACAATGTTAACATTACACCCCAACTCCTGTTCTCAATGCTCTGATTTATGAAGGCCAACATACCAACAACTTTTTTCACCACCCTATCCACATGAGATTCCACCTTCAGGTAAGTGTACACCTTATTCCTAGATCACTCTGTTCCACTGCATTCTTCAAAGCCCTACTATTTATCATGTATGTCCTATTTGGAATATTCCTATAAAAATGTATCAACTCACACCTATCAGCATTAAACTCCATCTGCCATCGTTCAGCCCACTCTTCTAACTGGCCTAAATCTCTCTGCAAGCTTTGAAAACCTACTTCATTATCCACAGCACCACCTGCCTTAGTATCATCAAGTACATAGTACAGGACTGGACCCAGGGTTGAGATTTTTGATTGGAGAAAGGCTAACTTTGAGGAGGTGCGAAAGGATTTAGTAGGAGAGGATTGGGACAATTTGTTTTATGAGAAGGATGTAGTAGAGAAATGGAGGTCATTTAAAGGTGAAATTTTGAGGTTACAGAATCTTTATTTTCCTGTTAGTTTGAAAGGACTGGATAAAGTTTGAGAGAGCATTGGTTTTCAAGGGTTATTGGAAACTTGGTTTAGACAAAGAGAGATATCTACAATAAATATAGGCAGCATGGAGTAAATGAGGCGCTTGAGGAATGTAAAGAATGTAAGAAGAATCTTAAAAATGAAATTAGAAAATCTGAAAGAAGATACCGGGTTGCTTTGACAAGTAAGTTGAAAATAAATCCAAAGGCTTTTTACAGTTTTATTAACAGCAAACGGATAGTGAGGGATAAAATTGGTCCCTTAGAGAATCAGAGTGGACAGCTATGTGTGGAGCCGAAAGAGATGGGGGAGATTTTGTACAATTTCTTTTCTTCGGTATTCACGAAGGAGAACGATAATGAATTGTGTAAGGTACGGGAAACAAGTTCGGAAGTTATGGAAACTATGATGATTAGAGAAGAGGGAGTACTGGCGCTTTTAAAGAACATAAAAGTGGATAAATCTCCAGGTCCTGACAGGAAGTTAGTGTAGAAATAGCAGGGGCTCTGACAGGAATATTTCAAATGTCATTAGAACCGGGGATGGTGCCAGAGGATTGGCGTATTTCTCATGTGGTTCCATTGTTTAAAAATGGTTCTATGAGTAAACCTAGAAATTATCGGCCTGTCGGTTTGACGTCAGTGGTGGGTAGGTTAATGGAAAGTATTCTTACAGATGGTATATATAATTATCTGGATAGACAGGGTCTGATTAGCAGCAGTCAACATGGATTTGTGGGTGGATGGTCATGTTTGACAAATCTTAATGAATTTTTTGAAGAGGTTGCTTGGAAGGTTGACGAGGGCAAAGCAGTGGATGTTGTCTATATGGACTTCAGTAAGGCCTTTGACAAGGTTCCACACGGAAGGTTAGTTAGGAAGGTTCAATCGTTAGGTATTAATACTGAAGTAGTGAAACGGATTCAACAGTGGCTGGATGGGAGATGCCAGAGAGTAGTGGTGGATAACAGTTTGTCAGGTTGGAGACCGGTGACTAGTGGTGTGTCTCAGTGATCTGAACTGGGTCCAGGGTTGTTTGTGATATGTATTAATGATCTGGATGATGGGATGGTAAATTGGATTAGTAACTATGCAGATGATACTAAGATAGTTGGCGTTGTGGATAATGAAGTAGGTTCTCAATGCTAGCAGAGAGATTTAGGCCAGTTAGGAGATTGGGCTGAAAGATGGCAGATGGAGATTAATGCTGATAAATGTGAGATGCTACATTTTGGTAGGAAGAATGAAAATAGTACATAGCTAGTAAATGGTAGGGCATTGAGGAATGTAGTAGACGAGAGTGATCTAAGAATAATGGTGCATAGTTCCCTGAAGGTGGAATCTCATGAGGATAGCGTGGTGAAGAAAGTTTTTGGTATGCTGGCCTTTATAAATCAGAGCATTGAGTACAGGAGTTGGGATGTAGTGTTAAAATTCTACAAGGCATTGGTGAGGCCAAATTTGGAGTATTGTTTACTGTTCTGGTTGAACGAATTATGGGGAAAATTTCAATGAAATAGAGAGAGTACAGAGGAGATTTACTAGAATGTTACCTGGGTTTCAGCACCTAAGTTACAGAGAAGGGTCGAACAAGTTAGGTCTTTATTCTTTGGAGCGTAGAAGGTTGAGGGGGGACTTGATAGAGGTATTTAATATTATGAGGGAGATAGATAGAGTTGACATGAATAGGCTTTTTCCATTGAGAGTAGGGGAGATTCAAACAAGAGGACATCAGTTGAGAGTTAAGGGGCAAAAGTTTAGGGGTAACACGAGGGGGAATTTCTTTACTCAGAGAGTGGTAGCTGTGTGGAAAGAGCATCCAGTAGAAGTGGTAGAGGCAGGTTCGGTATTGTCATTTAAAGAAACATTGGATAGGTATATGGAGAGGAAAGGAATGGAGGGTTATGGGCTGAGTGCAGGTCGGTGGGACTAGTTGAGAGTAAGCGTTCGGCACGGACTAGAAGGGCCGAGATGGCCTGTTTCCGTGTTTAAATTGTTATATGGTTACATGGATTTTAGCAAGGCATTTTATAAGGTTCCCCATGCAAGGCTTATTGAGGTATATGGTGAATTGGCCTTCACCAAACTTTGAATTGAGTTTAGACGCCGAGAGGTAATGTTGCAGCTATATAGGTCCCTGGTCAGACCGAACTTGGAGTACTGTGCTCAGTTCTAGTCGCCTCACTACAGGAGGGATGTGAAAACCATAGAAAGGGTGTGGAGGAGATTTACAAGGATGTTGCCTGGATTGAGTTTAGGAGCCGAGAGGTAATGTTACAGCTCTATAGGACCCTGGTCAGACACCACTTGGAGTACTGTGCTCAGTTCTGGTCGCCTCACTACAGGAAGGACGTGGAAACCATAGAAAGGGTGCGGAGGAGATTTACAAGGATGTTGCCTGGATTGAGTTTAGGAGCCGAGGGGTAATGTTACAGCTATATAGGACCCTGGTCAGACCCCACTTGGAGTACTGTGCTCAGTTCTGGTCGCCTCACTGCAGGAAGGACGTGGAAACGATAGAAAGGGTGCAGAGGAGAGTTACAATGATGTTGCCTGGATTGGGGAGGGTGGCGTATGAGAATAGGTTGAGTGAACTCGGCCTTTTCTCCTTGGAGCGACGGGGGATGAGAGGTGACCAGATGGAGGGGTATAAGAAGATGAGAGGCATTGATCGTGTGGATAGTCAGAGGCTTTTCCCGGGGCTGAAATGGTCGCCACAAGAGGACACAGGTTTAAGATGCTGGGGGGTAGGTACAGAGGAGATGTCAGGGGTAGGTTTTTCACTCAGAGAGTGGTGGGTGTGTGGAATGGGCTGCCGGAGACGGTGGTGGAGGCGGATACGATAGGGGCTTTTAAGAGGCTTTTGGACGGGTACATGGAGTTTAGGTAAATAGAGGGCTATGGGTAAGCCCGGTGATTTCTAAGGTTGGTAGATGTTTAGCACAACTTTGTGGGTTGGAGAGCCTGGATTGTGATGTGGGCGTTCCATGTTTCTATGTCTTCTAATCCGATGACAATCTTCCTAATGATTTAATGCCATGCTTTGCCAGCGGAGCCACGCCTTACTCTTTGTCTGCTCTCTGAGGGAACATGTCACCTTCCATGTCCCAGTCCTCTCGAAGCTGTAACCAGGGATGAGAAGATGAAACACAAGCAGGAACTGCAGAATACGACGGTTGCTGAAAAGTTGCACGGTTATTGAGAGACAGAGCTTCCGAGACAGACAGGTGATGTTGGAACAGTTTGATGGACGCTCATGATTTATCTATCAATCCTCTCCAAACGAAAGCGGCCATTGCCGTCCCAACCTGCAAATTCACCAGGACGGCATCCTGCATGAGGACGCCCCATTCCCTTGGCTCCTCAGATTTTAGTTCTTCTCTCCAGTAGGCAGATGGTCTACGCTTTCAGTCTTCACAACTGACGGGAATGCATCCACACCCCCAATGCCACTACCGTCCCCGCCTGCAAGAGGGGCTTCCGGCCGCTGGATCTCACTGACCGCGTTCAGGATCTGGTGCCGGGGCTGAATGAACTCTCCCCGAGACCTGTCTCTACTCCATTATTTCTGTCAAGCTCTTTCACCCTTCGTATCCACCGTTTATCTCGCCCCGTCTCCCACCTGTGTCTCTCCCCTCTCCCCCTTCACTCCCACTTCCTCTCTCTCTCTCTCTCTCTCTCTCTCTCTCTCTCTCTCTCTCTCTCTCTCTCTCTCTCTCTCTCTCTCACACACTCTCTCTCTCTCTCTCTCTCTCTCTCTCTCTCACTCTCTCTCTCTCTCTCTCCATGCCCCTGACTAACCCACCAGTCTTTCCCTTGTCTCTCCCGTGACTCTCTCTGGCCCTATCCTCTCCCAGCTCCCTCAACCTCCTCTATCCCCATCCCCCAGACCCGTTGCCCATCACCCCCGTCTCTTCCGCGCACCCCCACTCCTCAATAACAGCGAGTGCAGGAGGTCTGACAAATCACCTTTGTGAGGATATCCTTCACTTTATCATCAGCCTTCAGCACTGTGCTTGACATCTTCAGCTGCTCTGTGTCTTTCTGCAATCCTTCCGTCAGCGTCTCTCTCTCTCTCCTTCTCTGTCTGTCTTCCAATGCTCCCGTCTCTGCTTTTATAGACCCTCCCCTTCCTGCCTCCCCACGCCTCATACCTTCCCTCCACGCCTCTGCACTATCTGTCCCTCCCCATCCTCTTAGCCAATCCCCTTCGCCCTTCCTGTCCCGTTTTCCCCCTGCGCTAACCAACCCAGTCTCATAGGTATAATTCTAACTTCCGCCTCACTCTCTCTGCCACTCTTTCCTCTCGGTTATGTCGCCCTTTTCGGAACAAGGTAGATGGACTTGTCACGCCGTTCCAGTTTGGCAGGTATGATGTCGTAGGCATCACGGAATCACAGCTGAAAGGAAATTATATCTGGGAGCTTTATGCCCAAGGGTGCACATTGCATCGGAAGGACGGGCGGGAAGGCAGAGTGGGCGGCGTCCTTCTGTCCGTAAAACATGAAATGAAATTAATAGAAAGCGGTGACATATGGTCTTTGTTTCAATCAGATCCCCTCTCATCCTTCTAAATTCCAGTGTGTACAAGCCCAGTCGCTCCAATCTTTCAACATGTGACAGTCCCGCCATCCCGGGAATTAACCTCGTGAACCTACGCTCCACTCCCTCAATAGCAAGAATGTCCTTCCTCACATTTGGAGACCAGAACCGCACACAATACTCCAGGTGTGGTCTCACCAGGGCCCTGTACAGCTGCAGAAGGACTTCCTTGCTCCTATACTCAACTCCCATTGTTAAGAAGGCCAGCATGACATTAGCTTTCTTCACTGCCTGCTGTACCTGCATGCTTACTTTCAGTGACTGATGAACAAGAATACCTAGATTTCGATGTACTTCTTCTCCGAACTTCACACCATTCAGATAGTAATCTGCCTTCCTGTTTGTGCTACCAAAGCTCCTCAATGAATACTTCTCCGGTATTCGCCACTGAGAGGGAACCTGTTGACGGTGAGGACAATATGAGTGAGGGTGATGTTCTGTAGCTAATTGATATTAAGGGAGAGGAGGTGTTGGAGTTGTTAAAATACATTAGGACGGATAAGTCCCCGGGGCCTGGCGGAATATTCCCCAGGCTGCTTCACGAGGCAAGGGAAGAGATTGCTTAACCTCTGGCTAGGATCTTTATGTTCTCGTTGTCCAGGGGAATGGTACGTGAGGATTGGAGGGAGGCGAATGCTGTCCCCTTGTTCAAAAAAGGTAGTATGGATTGTTCAGGTAATTATAGACAAGTGAGCCTTACGTCTGTGGTGGGAAAGTTGTTGGATAAGACTCTTAGAGACAGGATCTATGGGACCGTCAGCATGGCTCTGTGAAGGGAAGATCGTGTCTAACAGGCCTGTGGGAGTTCTTTCAGGGAGTGACCAGGCATACAGATGAGGGTAGATCAGTGGATGTGATCTACATGGATAGTAGTGAGACATTTGACAAGGTTCCACACGGTAGGCTTATTCAGAAAGTCAGAAGGCGCGAGATCCAGGGAAGTTTGGCCAGGTGGATTCAGAATTGGCTTGCCTGCAGGGGGCAGAGTGTCGTGGTGGAGGGAGTACATTCAGAATAGAGGTTTGTAACTAGTGGTGTCCCACAAGGATCTGTTCTGGGACCTCTACTTTTTGTGTTTTTTATTAATGACCTGGATGTGGGGGTAGAAGGGTGGGTTGGCAAGTTTGCAGACGGCGCAAAGGTTGGTGGTGTTGTAGATAGTGTAGAGGATTGTCGAAGATTGCAAATGGACATCGATATGATGCCGAAGCGGTCTGAGAAGTGGCAGATGGAATTCAACCCGGAGAATTGGTACACTTTGGAAGGACAAACTCCAAGGCAGATTACAACTAAATGGGCAGTACACTTGGTAGTGCGGAGGAGATTTTTTAAGTCAATGGATAGCGTTTAAGAGTCACGAGGGAATGATGCAGCTCTATAAATCTCTGGTTAGGCCATACTTGGAGTACTGTATCCAGCTCTGGTCGCCTCACTATAGGTAGGATGTGGAAGCATTGGAAAGGCTACAGAGGAGATTTACCAGGATAATGCCTGGTTTAGAGAGTATGGGATTATGATCAAGAGATTAATGGAGGTAGTGTTTTACACATTGCAGAGAAGGATGATGAGAGGAGACATAGAACCATAGAACCGTAGAACATTACAGCACAGAAACAGGCCTTTTGGCCCTTCTTGGCTGTGCCGAACCATTTTTCCGCCTAGTTCCACTGACCTGCACCTGGGCCATATCCCTCCAAACCCCTCTCATCCATATACCTGTCCAAGTTCTTCTTAAATGTCACAAGTGAGCCCGCATTCACCACTTCATCTGGCAGCTCATTCCACACTCCCACTACTCTCTGTGTGAAGAAGCCCTCCCGACCATGTTCCCTTTAAACTTTTCTCCCTTCACCCTTAACCCACGACCTCTGGTATTTTTCTCCCCTGATAGAGGTATACAAGATATTATGAGGAAGAGACAGAGTGGACAGCCAGCGCCTCGTCCGCAGGGCACCACTGCTCAGTACAAGAGGACATGGCTTTGAGTTAAGGGATGGGATTACTCAGAGAGTGGTTGGTGCGTGGAATGCACTGCCTGAGTCAGTGATGGAGACAGATACACCAATGAACTTTAAGAGACTACTGGGCAGATATATGGAGGAATTGAAGGTGGGGGGTTACGTTGCAGGCAGGGTTTAAGGGTCGGTACAAACCTGTACTGTGTTGTACTGTTCTATGTTCCATGTTCTAACTTAATGGGCACTGTGTCATTCTTCACTGGGGAGGCCACTAGCTGGCGGTGGTCGGTGAGGATCAGGGGACAGAGGAGGAAGTGCCATTGCTATTACGAAGGAAAACCTGTGAGAGAAACGAAAGGTCTTCCGCCGTGTACGTCACATGGACCAGCCTACCCTCAGTCGCTGGGAACGTGTTGGAGTCCATTATTGAGGACGATGTTTCGGGATTCCAGAAGACCATAGATCAATGATGTCAAAGTCAGCATGGTTTCTGAATACGGAAATCTGCGAGAGTTCTTCGAGAAAATGACAAGGGTGGGCAATGGAGAGGCAGAGGATAACACGCTGTGCGGAGCCTCTTCACTCAGATAGTGTTGAAGCGTGTCTGCCAGCGGAGGTGCGGGGTGTGGGTTCGAGTGTAACTGCTGTGAAAGAATTCAATCATCTCACGGTCGCGAATTCTGAATACGAAGTCGCCCCAAAATGGAATTTTGAGAGCCAGAAGCGGCCCTGGGCAGGCACTACGGGTCTGATGGCGAACTCCTGTTCATATTGCTTATGTTCTTATGTTCCTTTGGCAGAAACGTGCCAACGCCGTCTGAGGGGCCAAGGACCAGTGGACGCAGATAGAGTGGATGTGGAGTGGATGTTTCCTATAGTGGGAGAATCTAGGAACAGAGATCACAGATAGAATAGATGTGGAGAGGATGTCTCCTATAGTGGGGGAGCCTAGGACCAGAGGAGACAGATAGAGTGGATGTGGAGAGGATGTTTCCTGAAGTAGGGAAGTCTAGGACCAGAGGACACAGATAGATTGGATGTGGGGAGGATGTTTCCTATAGTGGGAGAATCTAGGAACAGAGATCACAGATAGAATAGATGTGGAGAGGATGTTTCCTGTAGTGGGGGAGTCTAGGACCAGAGGACACAGATAGAGTGGATGAGGAGAGGATGTTTCCTATAGTGGGGGAGTCTAGGGCCAGAGGCCACAGATAGAGTGGACGTGGAGAGGGTGTTTCCTATAGTGGGGGAGTCTAGGGCCAGAGGCCACAGATAGAGTGGACGTGGAGAGGATGTTTCCTATAGTGGGGGAGTCTAGGGCCGGAGGACACATATAGAGTGGATGTGGAAGGACACTGCATGAACATGGCGTTTAGAAGGGAGACTGTCTCCGACTGATTTATTTGAAGAAATGGTGTAAGACTCGCAGAAAGCAACTGCAAGAATTGCCTTGCATCATACTTTATATTCCATTGTGTCATGGAGTCTGCTGAAAACAGAAAGGGTTAAACATATGTTCATGCTATCTTTGCTCACAGCTGCAGGTGGGCGACGACTGTCCAACCGGTTGAACTTGTTTTCAGCAGAAAGGCCGCACTCTGTTCTGAGAAATGCGTACGTGGGGGAACCTGGCCAACGTACAGGGCCGCAGCTTGCACAGAGACAAGGAGCTCTGAGTTTCACAGAAACGCAACCGGCGACGTCCTGCACTTAGGTAGATCTTCTGATTCGGAAACCCAGAGCAACACTCACAAAACTCTGAAGAAACTCAGAACAGCACAAAACAGTAAACAGTCGACATTTTGGGTCGAGACCTTTCATCAGGAACTAACCTTATCCCTAACCCACAGCTTCTGAACCAGCCAAATATTGCTCAGCTCATTGTTTGAAATGAAGGGCGAAGGCCATTACTTGGAAATATACCCACAAGGAAATAGAATATTGATACCATATTTTTCTGGCTTTTCATTTCCAACCAGACTATGGTCTGCGGTTTGTATCAGTGATCAAGAAATCAGTAGCTCAGTTAAAAACTTCTTCTCGCCATGCTGGTGTTTGACTCACTGAGGTTGTGTTTACATGTTGGGATTTTTCCACACCTTATATCAAGATTAAGAACTGTCCCCGATCAGCAAATAACGATTCATGCGGGGGCTGTACAGCCCTATTCTGCACGATTTTCAAACTACATTTCTTCAGGTGAATACTTCGATATATATCTGTTTCTTTTATTCTGTTCGGGTAGATTGTAATTGTTTGGATCCCTTCTCGGTGGCCGGTGGAGTTAAGATTTTTTTTGATTATATTGAAGGTCTGGGTGCTTGATAAACACCGGGGTGGAAAGCTATAAAACCGAAAGATGTAGTCGTAGAATGGGGCTGTTTGGTCCATTGAGACTGCTCCGCCAGATCATCATGACTGATTCAAATTTTTATCTGTGGCCCAAACTCCTCACTACTGCTCGTATCACGTCAGTAAATTAGGATTAGTATCTACTGGTACTAAGATAGGTGGCGTTGAGGATAATGATGTAAGTTGGAATTTGGAGTAAGTTAGGTCTTTATTCTTTGGAGTGTAGAAGGTTGAGGGGGTATTGATGAAGGCATTTAAAATTATGGGGGGTATAGATAGAGTTGACGTGGATCGGCTTTTTTCCACTGAGAACCGAGGAGATTCAAAGAAGACGACATCAGTTGAGAATTAAGGGGCAAAAGTTTAGGAGTAACTCGAGGGGCAACTTCTTAACTCAGAGAGTGGTAACTGTGTGTAACGAGCTTCCAGTAGAAGAGTTAGAGGCAGGTTCTATATTGTTACCTGAAGTAAAATTGGATAGGTATATGGACAGGAAAGGAATGGATGGTTATTGGCTGAATACTGGTCGGTGGGATTAGGTGCGAGTAAGCTTTCGGCAGGGACTAGAAGGTCCGAGATGGCCTGTTTCCGTGCTGTCATTGTTATATGGATATATGGTTAAGTAAGTATTCATTGAGGGCCTCGCTCACTTCCACACCCTCCAAGCACATCTTCCCACCTTTATCTCTAATCGGTCCTTTCTTCACTCCTGTCAACCTTTGGTTCTTCACATTATTGAAGAATGCCTTCGTATTTATCTTTACCCTACTCCCCAAGACCGTCTCATGCCCCTTATTCCTCTCCTCAGCTCCTTCTTAATCTTCTTTCCAGCTACGCTATATTCCTCAATAGAGTCATCTGATCCTTGCTTCCGAATCCTCACGTATGCTGCCTTCTTCCATCTGAGTAGATTTTCCTCCTCAATTGCACCTGTGGTTCCTTCACCCTACCATTCTTTATCTTCCTCACTGGGACAAATTTACCCTTAACATCCTGCAAGAGATCTCTAAACATTGACCACATGTCCATAGTATATTTCCCTGTAAAAACAATCATCCCAATTCACAGCCGCAAGTTCTAGACTTATAGCCTCATAATTTGCCCTTCCCCAACTAAAAATGTTCCTGTCTTGTTTGATTCTATCCTTTTCCATGATAATGCTAAAGGCCAGGGAAAGGTGATCACCGTCCCCCAGATGCTCACCCAACTACAGATCTGTGACCTGACCCGGTTCGTTACCTAACACTAGATCTAGTATGGCATTACCCTAGGTCGCCCTGTCAACATCCTGGACACACTTAACAAACTCTGCTCCGTCTAAATCATTGGAACTAATCAGATGCCAATCAATATTAAGTAAGTTAAAGTCACCCATGATAACCACCCTCTTATTTTTGCACCTTTCCAAAATCTGCCTCCCAATCTGCTCCTTGGTATCTCTGCCGCTCCAGGGGGCCTGTAGAAAACCCCCAGTCGTGTAACTGCTCCCGTCCTGTTCCTGATTTCTACACATACTGACTCAAAAGAGGAAGCTGCTACATTAGCCACCCTTTCAGTAGCTGTAATAGTATCCCTGACCAGTAATGACACCCGCACTCCCCTTCCCCCTCCCACTCTATCCCTTTGAAAGCACTGAAATCCAGGAAAATTGAGAATCCATTCCTGCCCTAGTGCCAGACAAGTCTCTGTAATGGCCATTACACCCGAATTCCATTTACGTATCCAAGCTCTCAGTTCATCACCTTTGTTCCTGAAGCTTCCTGCATTGAAGAACAAACAGTTTAGCCCTTCTACATTACTAACTTTATACCATTTATTCTGCTTCTCTTTGCTCAAAGCCTGTCTATATGTTAGATCTGACTTTACTCCATGCACTATACTTGCAGTACTCGCATGACCTTCATCCTCCTCCACCTCACTATCTGCTCTAATACTCTGGTACCCCTCCGCCTTTAAATCTAGTTGAAGTCCCCTCCTGTGCCTCCTAAACTTTTCTACTATGATTCTATCATCCAACTGTCCGCAGCCCAGTCGAACATTAGTCGAACTGTGCTCAAACATTTGCCAAAGGTCTAAACAATATCTAGCTGCGACAACTCTCCAGTATCAGTTCTGGCTCTCCGAATATCAACTCCCTTCCACTCCGGTTTAAACCCCCAACCACATCACGTACACCATAAGCAAACGTTCCCACTATGGTATTAGACACCTTCCAGTTCATCGCAAACCAGCATGTCTGCACAGTTCTCAAATTGCCTGGGGCTCCCGTCACCGGTCGCTCTCTCTCTCTCTATAAGAAGAAAGGACACTGAATGACGATGGTGTTTAGAAAGGAGAATGTCTCCGACTGATTTATTTGAAGAAATGGTGTAAGACTCGCAGAAATTTGGGAAGCAACTGTAAGAATTGCCTTGCATCATATTTTATATTCCATTGTGTCATGGAGTCTGCTGAAAACAGAAATGGTTAAACATAACATCATGCTATCTTTGCTCACATCTGCATGTGGGCGGCGACTGTCCAACCGGTTGAACTGATTTCAGCAGAAAGGCCGCACCCTGTTCTGAGAAATGCGTACGTGGGGGAACTTGGCCAACATACAGGGCCGCAGCTTGCACAGAGACAAGGAGCTCTGAGTTTCACAGAAACGCAACCGGCAACGTCCTGCACTTAGGAAGATCTTCTGATTCGGAAACCCAGAGCAACACACACAAAACTCTGAAGAAACACAAAACAGCAAAGAGTCGACATTTCGGGCCGAGAGCTTTCATCAGGAATTAACCTTATCGCTAACCCACAACTCCTAAACCAGCCAAATATTCCTCTGCTCATTGTTTGAAATGAAGGGCGAAGGCCATTACTTGGAAATATTCCCACAAGGAAATAGAACATTGTTAATATTTTTTTCAGTTTTTCATTTCCAACCAGACTACAGCCTGCGGGTTGTATCAGTGATCAAGAATTCGTTAGCTCAGTGATAAACTTCTTCTCGCCATGCTGGTGTTTGTATCCCTGAGGTTGTGTTCACATGCTGGGATTTTTCCACACCTTATATCAAGTTTAAGAACTGTTCCAGAATCAGCAATAAACGTTTCATGCGACGGCTGTACAGCCCGATCCTGCACGATTTTCAAAATACGTTATTTCAGGTGAATACATCGATATATATTTGTTTCTTTTATTCTGTTCGGGTAGATTGTAATTGTTTTAGTCCCATCTCGGTGGCCGGTGGAAGTAAAGATTTTTTTGATTATAATGAAGATCTGGATGATTGATAAACACCGGGGTGGAAAGCTATAAGACCCAACGACAGAGTAGCAGAAAGAGGCTGTTTGATCCATTAAGTCTGCTCCGGCAGTTCATCATGGCTGATTCAACATCTTATTTGAGGCCCAAACTCCTCCCTACTGCTCGCATCCCGTCGGTAAATTAGGATTACTAAGTACTGGTACTCAGGTAGGTGACGTTGTGGATAATGAAGTAGGTTTTCAAAGCTTGCAGAGAGATTTAGGCCAATGGGCTGAAAGATGGCAGATGGAGTTTAATGCTGATAAGTGTGAGTTGCAACATTTTGGTGGGAATAATCTAAATAGGACAAATATGGTAAATGGTAGGGCATTGCGGAATACTGTAGAACAGAGTGATCTAGGAATAATGGGGCATAGTTTATCCCTGAAGGTAGAATCTCATGTGGATAGGGTGGTGACGAAAGCTTTTGGTATGCTGGCCTTATAAATCGAAGCATTGAGTATAGGAATTGGGATGTAATGTTACAATTCTACAAGGCATTGGTGTAAGTTATGTCTTTATTCTTTGGAGTGTAGAAGGTTGAGGGGGTATTGATAGAGGTATTTAAAATTATGGGGGGTACAGATAGAGTTGACGTGGATAGGCTTTTTTCCACGGAGGAGCGAGGAGATTCAAAGAAGAGGACATCAGTTGAGAATTAAGGAACAAAAGTTTAGATGTAACACGAGGGGCAACTTCTTTACTCAGAGAGTGGTAACTGTGTGTAACGAGCTTCCAGTAGAAGAGTTAGAGGCAGGTTCTATATTGTCACTTGAAGTAAAATTGGATAGTTATATGGACTAGAAAGGAATGGATGGTTATTGGCTGAATGCTGGTCGGTGGGAGTAGGTGAGAGTAAGATTTCGGCACGGACTTTAAGGTCCGAGATGGCCTGTTTCCGTGCTGTCATTGTTATATGGATATATGGCTAAATAAGTATTCATTGAGGGTCTCGCTCACTTCCACACCCTCCAAGCACATCTTCCCACCTTTATCTCTAATGGGTCCTATCTTCACTCCTGTCAACCTTTGGTTCTTCACATAATTGAAGAATGCCTTGGGGTTTATATTTACCCTACTCGCCAAGGCCTTCTCATGCCCCTTGTTCCTCTCCTCAGCTCCTTCTTAAGCTCCTTTCCAGCTACCCTATATTCCTCAATAAACATAAGATTCGTGCTTACGAAACCTCACGTATCCTGCCGTCTTGAATCTGGGTAGATTTTCCACCTCAATTGTCACCTGTAGTTCCTTCACCCTACCAATCTTTATCTTCTTCACTGGGACAAGTTTATCCTGAACATCTTGCAAGATATTTCTACACATCGACCACATGTCCATTGTGCATTTCCATGCAAAAAAATCATCTCCATTCGCACCCGCAAGTTCTTTTCTTATAGCCTCATAATTTGCCCTTCCCAACTAAAAATTTTCCTGCCCTGTCTGATTCTATCTTTTTCCTAATACTAGATCAAGTATGGCATTACCCCAGGTCGACCTGTCAATATACTGTGACAGGAATCCATCCTGTACACACTTAGCAAACTCTGCTCCGTCTAAAGCATTGGAACTAATCAGATGCCAATCAATATTAAGTAAGTTAAAGTCACCCATGATAAGCACCCTGTTATTTTTACACATTTCCAAAATCTGCCTCCCAATCTGCTCCTCGGTATCTCTGCCGCTAACAGCGGGCCTGTAGAATAGCTCCAGTCGTGTAACAGCTCCTGTTCTGTTCCTGATTTCACCCATACTGACTCAAAAGAGGATCCTGCGACATTACCCACCCTAGCTGTAATAGTATCCCTGACCAGTAATGCCACCCGTCCTCCCCTTTTCCCCGCTCTTTATCCCTTTGAAAGCACTAAAATCCAGGAATATTGAGAATCCATTCCTGCTCTGGTGCGAGACAAGTCTCTGTAATGGCCACTATATCCATGTACGTATCCAAGCTCTCAGTTCATCACCTTTGTTCCTGAAGCTTCCTGCATTGAAGTACACACACTTTAGCCCTTCTGCATTACTACCTTTATACTGTTTATTCTGCTTCTCTTTGCTCAAAGCCTCTCTATTTGTTAGATCTGACTTTACTCCGTGCACTATACTTGCAGTACTCGCATGACCTTTATCCTCCTCCACATCACTATCTGCTCTGACACTCTGGTTCTCCTCTCCCTGCAAATCTAGTTCAAACCCGCTCCTGTGCCTCCTAAACTTTTCCACTATGCTTCTAGCATTGAACTATCCGCAGCCCAGTCGAACATTAGTCGAACTGTGCTCAACCATTTGCCAAAGGTCTAAACAACATCTAGCTGCGACAACTCTCCAGTATCAGTTCCGGCTCTCCGAATATCACCCGCCTTCAGCTCCTGTTTAAAACCCCAACCCCATCCCGTACACCACAAGCAAACGTACCCATTAGGGTATTAGACCCCTTCCAGTTCATCGCAAACCATCTTGTCTGCACAGGTCTCAAATTGCCAGGGGCAGTGTCCCGTCACCGGTCGCTCTCACTCTCTCTATAAGAGGAACGGACACTGAATGATCATGGTGTTTAGAAAGGAGAATGTCTCCTACTGATTTATTTGAAGAAATTGCGTAAGACTCGCAGAAAGATGGGAAGCAACTGTAAGAATTGCCTTGCATCATATCCTATATTCCATTGTGTCATTGAGTCTGCTGAAAACAGAAATGGTTAAACATAACGTCATGCTATCTTTGCTCACATCTGCAGGTGGGCGGCGACTCTCCAACCGGTTGAACCTGATTTCAGCAGAAAGGCCGCTCCCTGTTCTGAGAAATGCGTACGTGGGGGAACTTGGCCAAAATTCAGGGCCGCAGCTTGCACAGAGACAAGGAGCTCTGAGTTTCACAGAAACGCAACCGGCGATGTCCGGCACTCAGGAAGATCTTCTGATTCGGAAACCTAGAGCAGCACTCACAAAACTCTGAAGAAGCACAGAACAGCACAAAACAGTAAACAGTCGAAATTTTGGGCCGAGACCTTTCATCAGTAATTAACCTCATACCTAACCCACAACTGCTAAAACAGCCAAATATTGCTCAGCTCATTGTTTGAAATGAAGGGCGAAGGCCATTTCTTGGAAATATTCCCACAAGGAAATAGAATATTGTTAACAGAATTTTCTGGCTTTTCATTTCCAACCTGACTGTTGTCTGCGGTTTGTATCAGTGATCAAGAAATCAGTAGCTCAGTTATAAAGTTCTTCTCGCCATGCTGGTGTTTGAATCACTGAGTTTGTGTTTACATGTTGGGATTTTTCCACACCTTATATCAAGATTAAGAACTGTTCCCGAACAGCAAATAACGTTTCATGCGGGCGCTGTACAGCCCTATTCTGCACGATTTTCAAAATACCTTTCTTCAGTTGAATACTTCGATATATATCTGTATCATTTATTCTGTTCGGGTAGTTTGTAATTGTTTGTGTCCCATCTCGGCGGCCGGTGGAAGTAAAGAATTTTTTGATTATACTGAAGGTCTGGGTGCTTGATATACACCGGGGTGGAAAGCTATAAAACCCAAAGATGTAGTCGCAGAATGAGGCTGTTTGGTCCATTGAGTCTGCTCCGCCAGTTCATCATGGCTGATTCAACGTTTTATCTCTGGCCCAAACTCCTCCCTACTGCTCTCATCCCGTCAGTAAATTAGGATTACTAAGTACTGGTACTCAGATAGGTGGCGTTGTGGATAATGAAGTAGGTTTTCAAAGCATACAGAGAGATTTAGGCCAGTTAGACGAGTGGGCTAAAAGAAGGCAGATGGAGTTTAATGCTGATAGGGTGAGATGCTGCATTTTGGTATGTATTATCCAAATAGGACATATGTGATAAATGGTAGGGCATTGAGGAATAATGTAGAACAGAGTGATCTAGGAATAATAGGGCACAGTTCCCTGAAGGTAGAAACTCATGTGGATAGGGTGGTGACGAAAGCTTTTGGTATGCTGGCCATATAAATCACAGCACTGAGTATAGGAATTGGGATGTAATGTTAAAATTGTACAAGGCATTGGTGTAAGTTGGAATTTGGAGTAAGTTAGGTCTTTATTCTTTGGCGTGTAGAAGGTTGATGGGGTATTGATAAAGGTATTTAAAATTATGGGGGTATGGATAGAGTTGACGTGGATAGGGTTTTTTCCACTGAGAATCGGGGAGATTCAAAGAAGACGACATCAGTTGAGAATTAAGGAACAAAAGTTTAGGAGTAACTCGAGAGGCAAATTCTTTACTCATTGAGTGGTAACTGTGTGTAACGAGCTTCCAGTAGAAGAGTTAGAGGCAGGTTCTATATTGTCACTTGATGTAAAGTTGGGTAGGTATATGGACAGGAAAGGAATGGAAGGTTATTGGCTGAATGCAGGTCGGTGGGAGTAGGTGAGAGTAAGCTTTCGGCACGGACTGGAAGGTCCGAGATGTCCTGCTTCCGTGCTGTAATTGCTATATGGATATATGGTTATATAAGTATTCATTGAGGACCTCGCTCACTTCCACAGCCTCCAAGCACATCTTCCCACCTTTATCTCTAATCGGTCCTTACTCCACACCTGTCAACCTTTGGTTTTTCACATAATTGAAGAATGCCTTGTTGTTTATCTTTACCCTAATCCCCAAGGCCTTCTCATGCCCCTTGTTCATCTCCTCAGCTCCTTCTTAACCCCCTTTCCAGCTACCCTATATTCCTCAATAGAGTCATCTGATCCTTCCTTCCTGAACCTCACGTATGCTGCCTTCTTCCATCTGTGTAGATTCTCCACCTCAATTGAACCTGTGTTTCCCTCACCCTACCATTTTTTAGCTTCCTCACTGGGACAAGTTTATCCTTAACATCCTGCAAGAGATCTCTAAACATCGACCACATGTCCATGGTACATTTCCCTGCAAAATAAAATCAACCCAATTCACAGCCGCAAATTCTAGACTTATAGCTTCATAATTTGCCCTTCCCCAACTAAAAATGTTCCTGTCCTGTTTGATTCTATCCTTTTCCATTATAATGGTAAAGGCCAGGGAACGGTGATCACTGTCCCCCAGATGCTCACCCACCTACAGATCTGTGACCTGACCCGATTCGTTACCTAACACTAGATCTGGTATGGCATTACCCTTCGTCTCCCTGTCAACATACTGTGACAGGAATCCAACCTGGACACACATAACAAACTCTGCTCCGGCTAAATCATTGGAAATAATCAGATGCCAATCAATATTAAGTAAGTTAAAGTCACCCATGATAACCACGCATTTATTTTTGCACCTTTCCAAAATCTTCCTCCCAATCGGCTCTTCGGTATCTCTGCCGCTACCAGGGCGCCTGTAGAATACTCCCAGTCGTGTAACTGCTCCCGTCCTGTTCCTGATTTGCACACATACTAACTCAAAAGAGGATCCTGCTACATTACCCACCCTTTCTGTAGCTGTAATAGTATCCCTGACCAGTAATGCCACCCGTTCTCTCCTTTCCCCCCCTCTCTATTCCTTTGAAAGCTCTGAAATCCAGGAATATTGAGAATCCATTCCTACCCTGGTGCCAGACAAATCTCTGTAATGGCCACTACATCATAATTCCATGTACGTATCCAAGCTCACAGTTCATCACCTTTGTTCCTGAAGCTTCCTGCATTGAAGTACACACACTTTAGCCCTTCTACATTACTACCTTTACACCGTTTATTCTGCTTCTCTTTGCTCAATGCCTCTCTATGTTAGATCTGACATTACTCCATGCACTATACTTGCAGTTCTCGCATGAACTTAATCCACCTCCACCTCACTATCTGCTATAACGCTCTTGTTCCCCTCCCCCTGCAAATCCAGTTTAAACCCCCTCCTGTGCCTCCTAAACTGTTCCACTATGCTTCTAGCATCGAACAATCCGCAACCCAGTCGAACATTAGTCGAACTGTGCTCAACCATTTGCCAAAGATCTAAACAACATCTATCTGCGACAACTCTCCAGTATCAGTTCTGGCTCTCCGAATATCAACCCCCTTCCACTCCGGTTTAAACCCCCAACACCATCCCGTACGCCACAAGCAAACTTTCCCACTAGGGTATTAGACGCCTTCCATTTCATCACAAACCATCTTGTCTGCACAGGTCTCAAATTGCCAGGGGCAGGGTCCCCTCACCGGTCGCTCTCACCCTCTCTATAAGAAGAAAGGACTCCGAATGACCATGGTGTTTAGAAGGGAGAATGTCTCCGACCGATTTATTTGAAGAAATGGCGTAAGGCTCGCAGAAAGTTGGGAAGCAACTGTAAGAGTTGCCTTGCATCATATTTTATATTCCATTGTGTCATGGAGTCTGCTGAAAACAGAAATGTTTAAACATAACTTCATGCTATCTTTGCTCACAGCTGCAGGTGGGCGGCGACTGTCCAACCGGCTGAACCTGATTTCAGCAGAAAGGCTGCACCCTGTTCTGAGAAATGCGTACGTGGGGGAACCTGGCCAACATACAGGGCTGCCGCTTGCACAGAGGCAAGGAGCTCTGAGTTTCACAGAAACGCAGCCGGCGACGTCCTGCACTTAGGAAGATCTTCTGATTCGGAAACCCAGAGCAATACACAGAAAACTCTGAAGAAGCACAGAACAGCACGAAACAGTAAACAGTCGACTTTTCCTTTCATCAGGAATTAACCTTATCCCTAACCCACAACTGCTAAAACAGCCAAATATTGCTCAGCTCATTGTTTGAAATGAAGGGCGAAGGCCACTACTTGGAAATATTCCCACAAGGAAATAGAATATTGTTGCCATAATTTTCTGGCTTTTCATTTCCAACCTGACTGTTGTCTGCGGTTTGTATCAGTGATCAAGAAATCAGTAGCTCAGTTATAAACTTCTTCTCGCCATGCTGGTGTTTGAATCACTGAGGTTGTGTTTACATGTTGGGATTTTTCCACACCTTATATCAAGATTAAGAACTGTTCCCGAACAGCAAATAACGTTTCATGCGGGCGCTGTACAGCCCTATTCTGCACGATTTTCAAAATACCTTTCTTCAGGTGAATACTTCGATATATATCTGTATCATTTATTCTGTTCGGGTAGTTTGTAATTGTTTGTGTCCCATCTCGGCGGCCGGTGGAAGTAAAGATTTTTTTGATTATACTGAAGGTCTGGGTGCTTGATATACACCGGGGTGGAAAGCTATAAAACCCAAAGATGTAGTCGCAGAATGAGGCTGTTTGGTCCATTGAGTCTGCTCCGCCAGTTCATCATGGCTGATTCAACGTTTTATCTCTGGCCAAAACTCCTCCCTACTGCTCGCATCCCGTCGGTAAATTAGGATTAGTAAGTACTGGTACTCCGATAGGTGGCGTTGTGGATAATGAAGTAGGTTTTCAAAGCATACAGAGAGATTTAGGCCAGTTAGACGAGTGGGCTAAAAGAAGGCAGATGGAGTTTAATGCTGATAGGGTGAGATGCTGCATTTTGGTATGTATTATCCAAATAGGACATATGTGATAAATGGTAGGGCATTGAGGAATAATGTAGAACAGAGTGATCTAGGAATAATAGGGCACAGTTCCCTGAAGGTAGAAACTCATGTGGATAGGGTGGTGACGAAAGCTTTTGGTATGCTGGCCATATAAATCACAGCACTGAGTATAGGAATTGGGATGTAATGTTAAAATTGTACAAGGCATTGGTGTAAGTTGGAATTTGGAGTAAGTTAGGTCTTTATTCTTTGGCGTGTAGAAGGTTGATGGGGTATTGATAAAGGTATTTAAAATTATGGGGGTATGGATAGAGTTGACGTGGATAGGGTTTTTTCCACTGAGAATCGGGGAGATTCAAAGAAGACGACATCAGTTGAGAATTAAGGAACAAAAGTTTAGGAGTAACTCGAGAGGCAAATTCTTTACTCATTGAGTGGTAACTGTGTGTAACGAGCTTCCAGTAGAAGAGTTAGAGGCAGGTTCTATATTGTCACTTGATGTAAAGTTGGGTAGGTATATGGACAGGAAAGGAATGGAAGGTTATTGGCTGAATGCAGGTCGGTGGGAGTAGGTGAGAGTAAGCTTTCGGCACGGACTGGAAGGTCCGAGATGTCCTGCTTCCGTGCTGTAATTGCTATATGGATATATGGTTATATAAGTATTCATTGAGGACCTCGCTCACTTCCACAGCCTCCAAGCACATCTTCCCACCTTTATCTCTAATCGGTCCTTACTCCACACCTGTCAACCTTTGGTTTTTCACATAATTGAAGAATGCCTTGTTGTTTATCTTTACCCTAATCCCCAAGGCCTTCTCATGCCCCTTGTTCATCTCCTCAGCTCCTTCTTAACCCCCTTTCCAGCTACCCTATATTCCTCAATAGAGTCATCTGATCCTTCCTTCCTGAACCTCACGTATGCTGCCTTCTTCCATCTGTGTAGATTCTCCACCTCAATTGAACCTGTGTTTCCCTCACCCTACCATTTTTTAGCTTCCTCACTGGGACAAGTTTATCCTTAACATCCTGCAAGAGATCTCTAAACATCGACCACATGTCCATGGTACATTTCCCTGCAAAATAAAATCAACCCAATTCACAGCCGCAAATTCTAGACTTATAGCTTCATAATTTGCCCTTCCCCAACTAAAAATGTTCCTGTCCTGTTTGATTCTATCCTTTTCCATTATAATGGTAAAGGCCAGGGAACGGTGATCACTGTCCCCCAGATGCTCACCCACCTACAGATCTGTGACCTGACCCGATTCGTTACCTAACACTAGATCTGGTATGGCATTACCCTTCGTCTCCCTGTCAACATACTGTGACAGGAATCCAACCTGGACACACATAACAAACTCTGCTCCGGCTAAATCATTGGAAATAATCAGATGCCAATCAATATTAAGTAAGTTAAAGTCACCCATGATAACCACGCATTTATTTTTGCACCTTTCCAAAATCTTCCTCCCAATCGGCTCTTCGGTATCTCTGCCGCTACCAGGGCGCCTGTAGAATACTCCCAGTCGTGTAACTGCTCCCGTCCTGTTCCTGATTTGCACACATACTAACTCAAAAGAGGATCCTGCTACATTACCCACCCTTTCTGTAGCTGTAATAGTATCCCTGACCAGTAATGCCACCCGTTCTCTCCTTTCCCCCCCTCTCTATTCCTTTGAAAGCTCTGAAATCCAGGAATATTGAGAATCCATTCCTACCCTGGTGCCAGACAAATCTCTGTAATGGCCACTACATCATAATTCCATGTACGTATCCAAGCTCACAGTTCATCACCTTTGTTCCTGAAGCTTCCTGCATTGAAGTACACACACTTTAGCCCTTCTACATTACTACCTTTACACCGTTTATTCTGCTTCTCTTTGCTCAAAGCCTCTCTATGTTAGATCTGACATTACTCCATGCACTATACTTGCAGTTCTCGCATGAACTTAATCCACCTCCACCTCACTATCTGCTATAACGCTCTTGTTCCCCTCCCCCTGCAAATCCAGTTTAAACCCCCTCCTGTGCCTCCTAAACTGTTCCACTATGCTTCTAGCATCGAACAATCCGCAACCCAGTCGAACATTAGTCGAACTGTGCTCAACCATTTGCCAAAGATCTAAACAACATCTATCTGCGACAACTCTCCAGTATCAGTTCTGGCTCTCCGAATATCAACCCCCTTCCACTCCGGTTTAAACCCCCAACACCATCCCGTACGCCACAAGCAAACTTTCCCACTAGGGTATTAGACGCCTTCCATTTCATCGCAAACCATCTTGTCTGCACAGGTCTCAAATTGCCAGGGGCAGGGTCCCCTCACCGGTCGCTCTCACCCTCTCTATAAGAAGAAAGGACTCCGAATGACCATGGTGTTTAGAAGGGAGAATGTCTCCGACCGATTTATTTGAAGAAATGGCGTAAGGCTCGCAGAAAGTTGGGAAGCAACTGTAAGAGTTGCCTTGCATCATATTTTATATTCCATTGTGTCATGGAGTCTGCTGAAAACAGAAATGTTTAAACATAACTTCATGCTATCTTTGCTCACAGCTGCAGGTGGGCGGCGACTGTCCAACCGGCTGAACCTGATTTCAGCAGAAAGGCTGCACCCTGTTCTGAGAAATGCGTACGTGGGGGAACCTGGCCAACATACAGGGCTGCCGCTTGCACAGAGGCAAGGAGCTCTGAGTTTCACAGAAACGCAGCCGGCGACGTCCTGCACTTAGGAAGATCTTCTGATTCGGAAACCCAGAGCAATACACAGAAAACTCTGAAGAAGCACAGAACAGCACGAAACAGTAAACAGTCGACTTTTCCTTTCATCAGGAATTAACCTTATCCCTAACCCACAACTGCTAAAACAGCCAAATATTGCTCAGCTCATTGTTTGAAATGAAGGGCGAAGGCCACTACTTGGAAATATTCCCACAAGGAAATAGAATATTGTTGCCATAATTTTCTGGCTTTTCATTTCCAACCTGACTGTTGTCTGCGGTTTGTATCAGTGATCAAGAAATCAGTAGCTCAGTTATAAACTTCTTCTCGCCATGCTGGTGTTTGAATCACTGAGGTTGTGTTTACATGTTGGGATTTTTCCACACCTTATATCAAGATTAAGAACTGTTCCCGAACAGCAAATAACGTTTCATGCGGGCGCTGTACAGCCCTATTCTGCACGATTTTCAAAATACCTTTCTTCAGGTGAATACTTCGATATATATCTGTATCATTTATTCTGTTCGGGTAGTTTGTAATTGTTTGTGTCCCATCTCGGCGGCCGGTGGAAGTAAAGATTTTTTTGATTATACTGAAGGTCTGGGTGCTTGATATACACCGGGGTGGAAAGCTATAAAACCCAAAGATGTAGTCGCAGAATGAGGCTGTTTGGTCCATTGAGTCTGCTCCGCCAGTTCATCATGGCCGATTCAACGTTTTATCTCTGGCCCAAACTCCTCCCTACTGCTCGCATCCCGTCGGTAAATTAGGATTAGTAAGCACTGGTACTCCGATAGGTGGCGTTGTGGATAATGAAGTAGGTTTTCAAAGCATACAGAGAGATTTAGGCCAGTTAGACGAGTGGGCTAAAAGAAGGCAGATGGAGTTTAATGCTGATAGGGTGAGATGCTGCATTTTGGTATGTATTATCCAAATAGGACATATGTGATAAATGGTAGGGCATTGAGGAATAATGTAGAACAGAGTGATCTAGGAATAATAGGGCACAGTTCCCTGAAGGTAGAAACTCATGTGGATAGGGTGGTGACGAAAGCTTTTGGTATGCTGGCCATATAAATCACAGCACTGAGTATAGGAATTGGGATGTAATGTTAAAATTGTACAAGGCATTGGTGTAAGTTGGAATTTGAAGTAAGTTAGGTCTTTATTCTTTGGCGTGTAGAAGATTGATGGGGTATTGATAAAGGTATTTAAAATTATGGGGGTATAGATAGAGTTGACGTGGATAGGCTTTTTTCCACTGAGAATCGGGGAGATTCAAAGAAGACGACGTCAGTTGAGAATTAAGGGGAAAAGTTTAGGGGTCACACGAGGGTCAACATCCTTACTCATTGAGTGGTAACTGTGTGTAACGAGCTTCCAGTAGAAGAGTTAGAAGCAGGTTCTATATTGTCACTTGAAGTAAAATTGGATAGGTTTATGGAGAGGAAAGGAATGGAAGGTTATTGGCTGAATGCCGTTCGGTGGGAATAGGTGAGAGTACGCTTTACGCACAGACTGGAAGGCCCGAGATGTCCTGTTTGCGTGCTGTAATTGCTATCTGGATATATGTTTAAATAAGTATTCATTGAGGGCCTCGCTCACTTCCACAGCCTCCAAGCAGATCTTCCCAGCTTTATCTCTTATCATTCCTATCTTCACTCCTGTCAACCTTTGGTTCTTCACATAATTGTAGAATGCCTTGGGGTTTATCTTTACCCTACTCGCCAAGGCCTTCCCCTGCCCCTTATTCCTCTCCTCAGCCCCTTCTTCAGCTCCTTTCCAGCTACCCTATATTACTCAATAGAATCATCTGATCCTTGCGTCCTAAACCTCACGTATGCTGCCTTCTTCCATCTGAGTAGATTCTCCACCTCAATTGTCACCTGTGGTTCCTTCACCCTACCATTCTTTAGCTTCCTCACTGGGACAAATTTATCCTTAACATCTTGCAAGAGATCTCTAAACATCGACCACATGTCCATGGTAAATTTCCCTTCAAAAGCATCATCCCAATTCACAGCCGCAAGTCTGAGAATGTCTCAGACTGATTTATTTAAAGAACTAGCGTATAACTGGCAGGAAGTTGGGAAGCAACTGTAAGAATTGCCTTGCATCATATTTTATATTCCATTGTGTCACGGAGTCTGCTGAAAACAGAAATGGTTAAACATAACATCATGCTATCTTGGCTCACATCTGCATGTGGGCGGCGACTGTCCAACCGGTTGAACTTGATTTCAGCTGAAAGGCCGCACCCTGTTCTGAGAAATGCGTACGTGTGGGAACCTGGCCAACATACAGGGCCGCCGCTTGCACAGAGAGAAGGAGCTCTGAGTTTCACAGAAACGCAACCGGCGACGTCCTGCACTTAGGAAGATCTTCTGATTCGGAAACCCCGAGCAACACTCACAAAACTCTGAAGAAACACAGAACAGCACAAAACAGTAAACAGTCGACATTTTGGTCCGAGACCTTTCATCAGGAATTAACCTTATTCCTAACCATAAACCAGCCAAATATTCCTCGGCTCATTGTTTGAAATGAAGGGCGAAGGCCATTACTTGGAAATATTCCCACAAGGAAATCGAACATTGTTAATATTTTTCCGGTTTTTCATTTCCAACCAGACTATAGCCTGCGGGTTGGATCAGTGATCAAGAATTCATTAGCTCAGTGATAAACTTCTCGCCATGCTAGTGTTTGTATCCCTGAGGTTGTGTTCACATGCTGGGATTTTTCCACACCTTATCACAAGTTTAAGAAC